>NC_072795.1:0-20000 GCF_028583425.1 Eublepharis macularius
AAGTGGACTTGCAAGCAACAAGTCTAAAAGCAGATAAAGCTTTAGATGCAAGTTCCTCGACACAGAGAGAAGTGAGCTTACTGCATGAGGCTTTTGAAAACCAGCAAGAAAGACTGATTAACCTAGAAGTTAATATGAGACAGAATCACTTGAAGCTGAGGGGAATTGATGAACTTTTGTTACCAAAGGAAGATTTAATACCTGTAATCTCAAGATGGCTTGTAAAGCATCTGGAACTAGAAGAAGGGGTAAACACCCTAATTACAAAAGCCTACCGAATCGGAACTCCTAAGCAATATAAGAACAGACCTGTGCCAAGAGACATAATCATAGAGATACCTGATCAAAAAATAAAGATGAAAATAATTGAAACAGCTAAAATATCAGGCTCAATATTGTTCAATGGAACCCCAGTGCAAATATATACTGATTTACCGAGAGAAGCATTATTAATAAGGAAAGAACTGAAACCTATCACAGACGCGCTGAGGAAAGCTAACATCAGATATAAGTGGATAAATCATGTCAAGATATTAGTGATTTTGAACGGGAAACATCATGTTGCTACGAACTTAAGGAATGGAACAGAACTCTTGAATAACATCGGCGTGGAGATACCCATGGAGACAAGCAAGCAAAATCAGAAGAGAAAATCGACGGACATGTTTTCTCCACAGAAGGGAAGTAAGATCCCGATAAGAAATGCCTAGCAGTCCTTGGAGGACAAGAACTTTTAATTGAATTAATCAGCTATTGTTGTGTCTTATATATTATAATTAAGACAAATGGAGATTGGGGGTGGGGGGGGGGGAGAGGGAGGGCTTCAACACAGCTCCGTGGTATTAGAACTTTCCATTTGGAAAATTACTTTCCAAAACTGGCGTGCAGTCAACGACCCAGTTTGAAAGTTCTACGAAATAGCTGGTAGCATGTAACTTGATTGTTAAAAGGTTATTGAGTTAAGAGAGTTTATAAAGATATTTGATATCCTAGGGGTAAAGGGAGGGGAGGGTGGGGGAGATTTAGGGATTTAAGCTTATTAATAACACAAATCTCAAGAACTAGGGGAAGGAAGGGAAAGGTTGTATAGTTTAGTATAGTACAGGAGGTAACAAGTTTATAAGGAAGCTCACAAAATTCATATATTTACTTAGTTAATTATATCTTTAAAAAAAATAAAATTAATAAAAAAAAATTAAAAAAAATATTAAAATAGGGAAAACCATAAGGAAAAACTTCAGAAAAACAAAACAAATAAACAAAAAAAAATACCCATAGTTAGGATATAGGGATTAGTTATGTGTTTGTGAAAGAAGAGAGTGGAATTAAAATAGAGTGCTAAATTGTATGTCTTTTACTGTTTGATATTATTGTAGTAGATTGGTACTTGTGTTATATAAGAGAAGCAGTATTATATATACCAAATCATGGCTTCTAAATTTAAAATGACCACTCTAAATGTAAGAGGTTTGGGAAATCCTATAAAGCGGAGAAGAGTTATTTCATTGTTGGCCAAAACTAAATCTCAGGTAATTTTTCTACAGGAAACTCATGCTAAAAATAATGATACAGATATTTTAAAGGCAAGCTGGATTCATTCACAATACTATGCAGCAGGTAACTCCAAATCGAGGGGGGTGGCAATACTATTTACAAAGGATCTTCTATTTCAACATAAAAAAACCCTCAAAGATCCTAAAGGAAGATTCATCTTTGTTAAAGGTTTAATTCAAGAACAAATCTACACCTTCGCATCCATTTATGCCCCTAATAATCAACAATTAAATTTCATTGAAGAAACACTAGGAAAACTGGAGAAATTTCAGGAAGGTCATCTCATAGTAGGGGGGGACCTAAACTACATAATGGATTACAAATGGGACAGATCACACTTTGAGAAAAGAACCACTCAAAAAGATAGAAAGACAAAGTTGCCACCCATCTTACAAAGACACAACCTTATTGACATATGGAGACATCTACATGTAGGGGAAAAGGATTATACTTATTACTCTCAAAGGCACAACTCATATACTAGGATTGACTTTATTTTAGTCTCTGATTCAATGCTTGAGCAAGCGATTGATTCCCAAATAGGATCGTGTCTAATCTCTGATCACTCTTGGGTCAATGTTTTAATAGCTTCAGAAATACCAAAACAGTGCTCCAAACAATGGTGTTTACCGAAACGTTTACTTTATAATCACCAAGCAGCTAAAGAAATAGAAAGAATCCTAGAAAGAGCCATAGCTGATAATAACTCTGAAGAAATAAAGGCTAATATACTCTGGGATACGATTAAGACGGTATCAAGAGGACATATTATAGCGCTTTCAGCGAATATAAACAAAGAAAAATTAAAATATAGACAGGATTTAGCAGAATCCATTAAAAGTTTGGAGGAAGAACATAAAATGACAGGGAGCAAAAAAACGTACCAAACATTAACTGCCCAACGTAAAATTTTAGAAACGCTTGACAGTAACAGTGTACATAGAAGTTTAATTAAGTCTAAGCAAAGATATTGGTTTAATACCCCAAAAGCCCTAAGAACTCTATCGAATAAAATAAAACAAAAAAATTTGAAAAATAACATTCACCTACTCCAAGACGAAAACAAAGTAAATCGCCATGATTCCAAATCAATTTTGCAAGTATTTAGAGAATTTTACACGAATTTGTATTCATCAATAAACCCCAAACAAACTAAGATTATGGATTTTCTACACTCACTTAAAAATGTAAAGAAATTGGAAGAGAACCATAGATTAATTTTAGAAAAACCTATCTCCTTACAGGAAACCCTAGAAGCAATTAAGTTAGCCAGAAATAACAAAGCCACGGGACCTGATGGATACCCATCAGAGTTCTATAAAAAATATGCTACATTGCTAGCTCAATATCTAACTAATACTTGCAATTTAGTTTTGGATGAATGTAAATTACCCCCTACCTGGAATATGGCCGATATAGTAGTTATACATAAACAAGGAAAAGACCCAACAAAAGCTGATTCATATAGACCAATATCACTTCTCAATCATGATTATAAATTATTTACATCTATATTGGTCCGACGTTTAAACTCATTCATAAGCAATTATATCCATAATAATCAGGCAGGTTTTATACCCAAAAGAGAAATTACAGACAATATTTATAAAACTTTAAATTTGATTGAGTATTGCAAAAATAACAGGACTGAAGCATTGTTTCTTTCTTTAGATATCCAAAAAGCATTTGATTCGGTTGAGAAAAAATACTTATGTAGCACCCTTCAATTTCTAGGCTTTGGTGAGAAATTCCTAAACACTATTGGAGCAATATATTCGCAACCTACAGCTAATATTAGACTTAATGGTCTACATTCAGAAAAAATTGTAATTAATAGAGGCACTAGACAGGGCTGTCTGCTATCTCCCATGCTCTTTGCTATAGCTTTGGAACCCTTCGCAGTAGCTTTAAGGGAAAATGAAAATATACTTGGAATCCCTATTAAAGATAGTTCCTTTAAAATCTCACTTTTCGCTGATGACATGCTAATTTATTTAACTAACCCAACAACCTCAATGACATATCTCCACCCCTTGTTAACTGAATTTGGTGCTATATCTGGCCTGATTGTTAATCAATCAAAATCACAAATCCTTCCTATCAATCTCTCTAAAAGTACTGAAAACATAATTTGTAAACAGTATAAATATCAATGGGCCTCAAATCATTTAACTTACCTCGGCATTAATATTACTTCCAAATTAAACGACCTTATCAAATTGAATCACCAAAGAATAGCTAACCAAATTAAAGCAGAAATCGTCAATTGGAATAAACTAAAACTTAGCTGGTTCGATAGATTTCATCTAATAAAATCATTTATATTACCTAAGTTTCTTTTCGTTTTCAGAGCAATCCCAATAACAATTCCCATAACGCTAATTACTCAATGGCAAACAATGATCAATAGTTTCTTATGGCAAAACAAACACCCAAGAATTTCTTATTCCACATTGAGACGAAAATCTAGAGACGGAGGTTTTAATTACCCAGATCTCAATTTATACCAAGCAGCAATTAGACTTCTAAACTTACTCCAACTCATCTCTGTGGAAACTACAGCAGAATGGATTACCCTTTTCAATACTCAATTGGACAAATCCTCCTTCAATGATTTAATATGGAACAAACAAATAAATAGACCCAAAAGCATTAACAAAAATACGTTTTTATTAGCAATTTTGCGGACATGGGACAAATTTAAAGCTAAACTTATTCCAGAAAAATCCAGATTCTCCTCATTTGTTAATCAGTCTTGGTTCCCTCCAGGTCAAGAATCAGATTTCATAAATATATTTCAACAGGCTAAGATGACAAGATTAATTGATATAGCTACAAATTCAGGCCTGATGGAGAAATCAGAAATAGAAGACAAATTAATGCAAAAACTGTTATGGTTTAGATACTTACAGATTAAAAATATGATGGAACAAATAGGCATAAAATCAATAATGAAAACTCCCCTGACGGAATTTGAAATGATAATACGATCTTATACAGTTCAAAAAAAAGGAATGATCTCCATACTTTACACTACATTACTGAACACACTGAACAAAAAGCAAATTCTTTGCCAATCCAGCTGGGCCAAAGATTGTAATATAGATCAATCTCTTGAGACATGGAATAAGATTTGGACTTCAACTATATTTAGATCAAACGTTACCCTAACTAAGCTGCAAACATTTAAGATTATTCACAGGTGGTATTTTACGCCTAAGAGACTATCCTATATATATCCATCAGCTTCCCCAAAATGCTGGAAAAACTGTGGAGAGACGGGCACGTTTGCCCATTGTTGGTGGGGCTGCCCTTTTATTAAAAGCTATTGGGAGAAAGTGACTGAATCAATCAGAACAATTACAGGATATGAAGTCCCTTTGGATCCCAAAATCATTTTTTTAGATCAATGGGATGACTTAGCTATACCTATGATTAGAAAAGAATTGTTTGCAACCCTTTTCGTAGTAGCAAAGAATGAGATAGCGTTGGTCTGGAAGAAAGATCATGCACCCTCTGTAGATTCATGGCTTGAAAAAGTGTGGAATCACTTCATAATGGAAAAAACCCATAATGACCTTTACATAGCTGAACAGTTTCCTGTGAATTCCAAGTTCATGGGAAAATGGCTTCCATTCTTTGAATATGTTGATAAAAATAATATCCAGCCTAGATCAAAAATACTTCAATTACTCTCTCTAGAACCTTTACATTATAGCTTATATGTTTTGTTGAACTATATAGCTCTTAACTGTATGTACTTAACTCCCTCCTGTATCACAATAGTTCTGTACTGGTTAATGTTTTGATTTATATGTGTACGTTTGTATGTTGTAATGGTTTATCTGCAATAAAAGTTTAAAAAATCAAAAAAAAAAAAGAATGCTAGTAGAAAAGTGAGAAATTTTGAAAGTGTCCTTGAACACCAACCATTATACCACCCTGCCTCTTCATTAAGCCATAAATGGAGGAAGCATTTATTAGTGTTGCTTTTCTTGCAGAATGTTAGAGCAGCAGTGAGTTAAGGTTCTGTGTGTTCTTGCGCACTAAAACTGTCCCTCCTACAATCCTGCCTGCAACAAGTTCTGAGTATATTCAAAGCCACTGTGTGTGGGGGGGCGGGCAGAGATTTACACCCTTGCAGAACTGAGGGAAGGACACTAACCAATGTAGCGCACTGGCTCTCTGTTATGCGTGGAAGAAGCCCTTTTGCAATGCTTCCTTTTCATGCAGAATGCTAGTAGAACAGTGAGAATTTTCAGCGTGTCCTTGGGCACTAACCACTAGACCACCCTGCCTCGTCTTTAAGCCATGAGTGGAGGGAGCATTTATAAATGCTGCTTTTCTTTCAGAATGCTAGAGCAGCAGTGAGTTAAGGTTCCTTGTGTCCTTGCAAACTAAAACTTTCCCCCCTAAAATCCTGCCTTCAGTATGTTTTTAGTGTGTGCAAATCCCCTGTGTGTGTGGGGGGGGGATAATTGCAGCCTGGCAGGACTGAGGGAAGGACACTAACCACTGTACTACACTGCCTCTCTGTTATGCCATGAGCAGGAAAATTCTTTTTGTAATGCTCTTTTTCATGCAGAACACTGAGAATATTTTCAATGTGTCCTTGGACGCTAACCATTATATCAAGCTGCCTCCTCATTCAGCCATTAATGGAGGAAGAATTTCTTAGTGCTGCTTTTCTTCCAGAATGCTAGAACAGCAGAGAGTTTAAGTTTCAGTGTGTCCTTGCACACTAAAACTGTCCCTCCTACAATCCTGCCTGCAACAAGTTTTTAGTATGTCCAAAGCTCCTGTGTGTGTGGGGGGGGGAAGATTTGCAGCCTGGCAGAACTGAGGGAAAGACACTAACAACTGTACAACACTACCTTGCTGTTATGCCATGGGTGGAAATTGTCCCCACACCAACCTTGTCAGGTAGGTTAGGTTTTCGCGAATCACAGTTCTCGTCAGATGCATCTAACATGGCTGGATCTATTTTTACTCAGGAGAGAGATTGAAACTATCTGCTGCCACATAAATATTTTCATTTTAAAACTTGCAGATGGATCAGAGGAAAGAAGCTCTTGCTGTACAAGAAAAGCCTGACCTTGAAAAGAAGAGAAGGGAAGCAGAAGCCTTGCTTCAAAGCATGGCTTTAACTCCTGCTGCTCCTATGGGTAAGAATAACAATACACACACATCCCGTAGATGTCCCTCCCCCGTGCACAAGTGTACCTTGAAAGTTCATGCTTGTATTTGTTATTTGTTCATAATTGCTGCAACTTATCCCACATAACTTTTCAGAATGTACTGCTATGTTGGAGTTTAAATTTGCAATAGATTAATAACAGATTGTGCAGTTGATACATAATGTTTGTTTTATTTGAGTTATCATCTGGTCAGTGTTTAAAGGTTTATCTATGGAAAACTTCATGCACTTCAGTATTACATGTGTTAAGCAAATAAAAGCAGGAATCTTTAAGGTAAAATTGCAAGAGAATCTCATGGTTAGCAGCTAACTGTTGCCATTCTTTTTCTTTACTAAGCGTCTTCTAGACAAGTAATTGAATACCTTAAAAGGGTAATCGAGCAGATGTAACCTAGACGTAGGAACGCTTCAGTTCTTCCTGAACTGAAAATATATTTTAGCTGAAATTTAGACATTAATGTTCTGTATGCTATAAGGCATCGAAGGTAATATTTCCAAAACACCTGGAGTAACTTTTGCATTGACATACAGTTAAGCTCCTGAAAATTCAGACTGTTTCTTGCCAAGGCCTATAGCCAGCCTTATTTTTAAAGGGGGAGTCGCCCAAGAGGGGCATCACAGAATTGTGAGTGACTCCCTAAAGGCTTGTTTCAGGTGGATGGATACCTGCGTTGGTCTGTAGCAGAAGAGCAAGATGTGGGAACTTGTGAGTCTTTTTCTGATTTTTCAGGCTTGGCCAACTTTTTAACTACCCAAAATAAAGGTGTGCCTTAAAGTGGACAACGAAAAAGACAACTTACTTTACTGCTTTAAGAAAATAATAATACCAGACAGAGGGTACCATAATTAGAAGACTGGTGAAGAGTAAACAGCATAAAGAGAATTCAACAGTTACATCTTTTACTAAAAATAAAGCTGAATTGTTCTTGATCATGAGATCCTTTATTGGCATGTAAAAAAATTTAAATACAGAGACTCCATACAAAATGAAATTAAAATACAGATAAGAGCAGGGCAACAGTGCAGCAAAAGCAGTGCAGAATATCACTTGTCTGGGCGTATAGCCATGGCACTGTAGAGGAACTTAGGTACCATTTCCGTTATTTTCCCATCTGGATTATCAAGCAGGAACCGAATATTAAAATCATCAGAAAACTCTGAAAGTTGCGCTAATAAAGGATGTAGAAGATCCCGGTGTAGGATCTTCTGATTGAACATGAGAAAGGCTTCTGTTTTTCTCAGAAGCTTGCACACAATGTGGTATCTTTTTTAGTTATAAAAAGATAAATACGAAACACTCTTTGGTGTTTGATCGCGATCCTGGTCTAGTATAGGTATAAGCAAGTTTTGTTTTCTTTCCTTGAAACTTCTCTGACAGGATCCTGCAGGTGAGAAGAGGACTGTGTACGGCAGTGCATCTTCTTTGTGTCACCAGCTTGTTTGACACCAGAGCGTGTGGCATTTGAAGTCTGAACTCAGCTACCCCCTGGAAACCGTGCCGTGAGATGTTTTCCACTCACCCCAATCCATTTTTTCAGCTACAGGAGGGTTGAAAGGACGCACGTTATGTAGTCCTTTTCATTGTTTCCAAGCCTACCAATTCTCGATACACTTCACTAAATTTTGCATTGGGCACCATTTCCAAGGAGCAAGGCAGCATGTAGACACTGTAAAGAAATAAAATGTTTCGTAGAGTGCCAGTGTAGTGTGGTGCTCAGAATATTGAGGAAGGCCCTGTGAAAGCAGGCTTAAATTTCTGCCCTGGCTGGCCTTGGACTCTCTCAGCCTAACCTTCCTCACAGGGATGTTTAGGTGACTAAAATATATTGTGCTTCCCTGCATTCCTTGGCCTTATGCTCACATATCAGTACATTTATGTAGTACTCTATGTTTAATTACAATTCTCAGAAACCCAAAATTTCTGTGACGCCCTGACATCTACAACCTGACAAAGACTTCTGTTTTGTTTTTAAGAAATATAATAAATCATAGAGTGCCAGTGTAGTGCAGTGGTCAGAATACTGAGGAAGAATCTGGGAAAACAGGCTTAAATTCCTGCTCTGCCCTGGCTGATCTTGGACAGATCCCACTCTCTCGGCCTAACTTACCTCACAGGAATGATGTGATGATAAAAATATACTGTACTTCCCTGCATTTCCTGGCCTTACGCTAACATGTTTGTACATACGTGGTGCTCTTGTCATGTTGCTGTTCTCTGTTTTTTGTAAAATCTGTTCAATTGAATTCTAAGAATCAGCTTTCCTCTTTAAAGAGTGAGCTGGCCTTGACACGAAATGTGAACGAGTATGGAACGAGTATGTGAACAAGTCTCGCTACTGGCCTCAAACCCAGACTTTGCACGCTGGGTTTATAGTGGTCTTTCAGAGCACTAATTGAGTGATGTTGGCCTTTAAAACCAGGTTTCTCCTTGAGAAACAAGCATGTCTTGATAACGGTCAGCGGGATTGATTTGATGAAGAAAGCGCTTATTAAACGCTAAACATTTTGGCTTTAACTTAATCTCTTTCTCCACATAGAAACCACATCTGAGGGTGTGATATGCTCCAGAGCGACAGCAGCCTCGTCGTGTGATGCAGATTAGTCCAAGGCTTCACTTTATGCTTTCCACCGGCACAACATCTCCCGAGTGAAACAGGCGCAAGTAGCGTATAATGTGGATGGTGATCCTTCAGGCATTTCATCCTTGTCATTAGGACATCGAGCTCTAGTTACAGGGAGAAATTTAATGATGTTACTGTGCCACCGCAAATAAAACATACTCTCTATTGACACTCATGCTTCCTGTGTCCTTGACAGCAATGTCATGTGCAGAGATTGAGGAACACGCCACTTCTTTACCTCCTGGAAGGAAACTCTTCAGATCTTTTCTCTTCCTGTGGTAAAGAAGCACCAGCGCAAGAGAACGTATCCTATGGTGAAAGAAAGCCAGTTTGGTGTAGCGGTTAAGAGGGCACGACTCTAATCTGGAGAACTGGGTTGGATTTTCCCACTTCTCCACTTGAAGCCAGTCGGGTGACTTTGGGTCAGTCAGTTAACAGGCACTCTCAGCCCAATCCACCTCATAGGGTGATCATTGTGGGGATAAAGATAGCGTACTTTGTAAACCATTCCGAGTGGGCGATAAGGCATCCTAAAGGCAGTATATAAATCAAATGTTATTATTAAAGGGGACTGTACTTATGCAGGCAATGCTGAAGCACAATGCCAAGAAGATTCCAAACATAGAAGGCTGAGCTCGGTAAACTTTTCCGCTCTGAGAGCAAGGCTGAGCTGATCAGCAAACTACAAATCTTGGGCCTGCATTCAGTTCCTGCCACTGTTCAAGATCCCTCGATCAAAGTGGAAAGAGGAAGGGTGTTAAAGACCACAATGACTAGGCAGTATCCATTTAAATCTTATCTGCAATTGTGAGCATCGTAACATAATTACTGAATAGTTTAAAAAACCAAATCCTGCTTTAGAATCCTACTTGACTTAGGGCGACCCCTTGTAGGGTTTTTGTGGCAAGAGGCTAACGGAGGCGGCTTGCCATCTCCTCCCTCTGTAACTCTGGTCTCCCATCCGATGACTTAACAAGATCAGCCCTGCTGAAGAGTTGATATCTGACAAGATCAGATCTCAGAAGATAAACAGGGCTGACCTTATTTAGTCATGGGATAGGAAACCTCTTGTACTACATAAGTTTCAGAATTGACAGCAGTCCACTTTGGGTTCAGTAGATTGAAAGGATAGTGAGCGAACTAAAGATGACCGAGTGAAAAGCCTGCACTTCTCAAGCACCGCCACATCGGATTCGGTATTTATGCCAAACATTTCTCCTCAGATAGCATCCAAAGGAATGTATTCTCCACTTCTAGCCTCCTTTTTATTCTCAAACATACCCTGTTGATGAGGTGGCCTGCTAGAGGGTGGCCAGAGGTCAACTAGCGAGCTTCTGGACAAAGCATGGATGCAAATCCTGGTTTTTCAGATTCTACTTCAACCACTGGCTTTTCTGAAAGGGATCGTTAAACCACCACGGTCAAGTGTTTTTGCCGCTGCTCCCTTAAAAAGCAGACTGTGCTGTGTATAATTGTCAAAGTAACCTGTGGGAAAGTGACTCTGAAAGAGGATCTGCAAGACATAAAATTATCTCCTAAGCAAACAGGCCTCTAGTCTTAAAAAATGAGAAATCTCTACAAGGAAGCTTCACAGAGAGAAAACAAATCGGAAACCAAAGGTAGATCCCTATTGATACCACTATTGAGAGAGAACAGTATCAATACAATTAAATATTGAAGGAAAAAATTTTAGAGCCAATATTGTAAAACATACTTCACCTACGGATGAAAAGTTCTGTCAGTTCAAAAGGATTTTCTGCTTTACAGCCAGGACCTACAAAATAACCCCCATGTGTGTGATCTGCATGGCAATTCAGAAAAAACAGAAGCATAAAGACAAAAGCGGAAAAAGTCGACACTGGTAAGGAGCTCCGGCTCGTTTTCGATTCTATGCACCACACCGTTCTGTAACGATTCAAACTCCGGCAGCTGTCCAATCTGTACCGTAAAGGTCGACTGTGAGAGGAGCTGCAGGGCCAGTCTCTTACGGAGGATAGACAGTTGTGCCTGTTCGACTGGGGAGAGAGTCTGGGAGTGGCTCCGCTGTGTTCCGCAAAGGACCTAGCCCACTGATGTCCTGGTCGCAGTAGGGAGTTGAAAGCTAGCTCTTCATCTCTAAGGGTGCCCAAGATGATCGTAACCGGAAGCAGGAGCAAGATGAGTTCAGAACGGCTAATCAACAAGTCACTCTTGTTGATTAGAGGGGGGACACAGGAAAGTAGCTGCAGCCCACCCACAGGAAACCTGAGCATAACCAAAAATCCAGGAAAGGGACATCCCGTAAATCATCCCCAGACCATTACGAAAAGACAAACACTGAAGACGAGACCCTGTCTGCATCTCACCCTAGGTATGGAACTCTTTTAAATTCTAAACTACAGCCCCACGCCTCCTCCAAAGACTGGATAGAACCCTATATCAAACCCTCAATGCCGGGCAGGGAGGGGAGGGGAGGAACTCTCACTCCCTCGCTCGCCCACCCTAAGGGCGATTCGTTCGCTGTTTGGAGACATCCAGCCAAGTGACATCCCGTAAATCATCCCCAGACCATTACGAAAAAGACAAACAATGAATACAGAACCCTGTCTGCATCTCACCCTAGGTATAGAACTCTTTTAAACTCTAATCTACATCCTTACCCCTCCTCCGAAGACTGGATAGAACCCTATATCAAACCCTCAATGCCGGGCAGGGAGGAGAGGGGATATGCTCTCACTCCCTCGCTTGCCCGCCCTCAGGCGACTCGTTCTCTGTTTGGAGACATCCAGCCGAGGGACATCACGTAAATCATCCCCAGACCATTACGAAAAAGACAAAAACTGAATACGGAACCCTGTTTGCATCTCACCCTAGGTATAGAACTCTTTAAAACTCTAATCTACATCCTTACCCCTCCTCCGAAGACTGGATAGAACCCTTTATCAAACCCTAAATGCTGGGCAGGGAGGTAATGGGAGGAACTCTAACTCCCTCGCTCGCCCGCCCTAAGGGCGGCTCATTCGCTGTTTGGAGACATCCAGCCAAGGGACATCACGTAAATCATCCCCAGACCATTACGAAAAAGACAAAAACTGAATACGGAACACTGTCTGCATCTCACCCTAGGTATAGAACTCTTTTAAACTCTAAACTACAGCCCCACCCCTCCTCCAAAGACTTGATAGAACCCTATATCAAACCCTCAATGCCGGGCAGGGAGGGGAGGGGAGGAACTCTCCCTCCCTTGCTCGCCCACCCTCAGGGCGACTCGTTCTCTGTTTGGAGACATCCAGCCAAGGAACATCACGTAAATCATCCCCAGAACGTTACGAAAAAGACAAACACTGAATACAGAACCCTGTCTGCATCTCTCCCTAGGTATAGAACTCTTTAAAACTCTAAACTACAGCCTTACCCCTCCTCCGAAGACTGGATAGAACCCTATATCAAACCCTCAATGCCGGGCAGGGAGGTAATGGGAGAAACTCTAATTCCCTCGCTCGCTCGCCCTCTGGGTGATTCGTTCTCCATTTGGAGACATCCAGGAAAGGGACATCCCGTAAATCATCCCCAGACCCTAACCCTAACCCTAACCCTTACCCTAACCCTAACCCTAACCCTAACCCTAACCCTAACCCTAACCCTTACCCCTCCTCCGAAGACTGGATAGAACCCTTTATCAAACCCTAAATGCTGGGCAGGGAGGTAATGGGAGGAACTCTAACTCCCTCGCTCGCCCGCCCTAAGGGCGGCTCATTCGCTGTTTGGAGACATCCAGCCAAGGGACATCACGTAAATCATCCCCAGACCATTACGAAAAAGACAAAAACTGAATACGGAACACTGTCTGCATCTCACCCTAGGTATAGAACTCTTTTAAACTCTAAACCACAGCCCCACTCCTCCTCCAAAGACTGGATAGAAGCCTATATCAAACCCTCAATGCCGGGCAGGGAGGGGAGGGGATATGCTCTCACTCCCTCGCTTGCCCGCCCTCAGTCGACTCGTTCTCTGTTTGGAGACATCCAGCCGAGGGACATCACGTAAATCATCCCCAGACCATTACGAAAAAGACAAACACTGAATACAGAACCCTGTCTGCATCTCACCCTAGGTATAGAACACTTCCAAACTCTAAACTCCAGCCACACCCCTCCTCCAAAGACTGGATAGAACCCTATATCAAACGCTCAATGCCGGGCAGGGAGGTAATGGGAGGAACTCTCACTCCCTCGCTCGCCCACCCTCAGGGCGATTTGTTCTCCGTTTGGAGACATTCAGCAAAGGGACATCCCGTAAATCATCCCCAGACCATTACGAAAAAGACAAAAACTGAATACGGAACCCTGTTTGCATCTCACCCTAGGTATAGAACTCTTTAAAACTCTAAACTACAGCCTTACCCCTCCTCCGAAGACTGGATAGAACCCTATATCAAACCCTCAATGCCGGGCAGGGAGGTAATGGGAGAATCTCTAATTCCCTCGCTCGCTCGCCCTCTGGGTGCTTCGTTCTCCATTTGGAGACATCCAGCAAAGGGACATCCCGTAAATCATCCCCAGACCATTACGAAAAAGACAAACACTGAATACAGAACCCTGTCTGCATCTCGACCTAGGTATAGAATTCTTTTAAACTCTAATCTACATCCTTACCCCTCCTCCGAAGACTTGATAGAACCCTTATCAAACCCTAAATGCTGGGCAGGGAGGTAATGGGAGGAACTCTAACTCCCTCGCTCGCCCACCCTAAGGGCGGCTCGTTCGCTGTTTGGAGACATCCAGCCAAGGGACATCACGTAAATCATCCCCAGACCATTACGAAAAAGACAAAAACTGAATACGGAACACTGTCTGCATCTCACCCTAGGTATAGAACTCTTTTAAACTCTAAACTACAGCCCCACCCCTCCTCCAAAGACTGGATAGAACCCTATATCAAACCCTCAATGCCGGGCAGGGAGGGGAGGGGATATGCTCTCACTCCCTCGCTTGCCCGCCCTCAGGCAACTCGTTCTCTGTTTGGAGACATCCAGCCGAGGGACATCACGTAAATCATCCCCAGACCATTACGAAAAAGATAAACACTGAATACAGAACCCTGTCTGCATCTCACCCTTGGTATAGAACACTTCCAAACTCTAAACTACAGCCCCACGCCTCCTCCAAAGACTGGATAGAACCCTATATCAAACCCTCAATGCCGGGCAGGGAGGGGAGGGGAGGAACACTCACTCCCTCGCTCGCCCACCCTAAGGGCGACTCGTTCGCTGTTTGGAGACATCCAGCCAAGGGACATCCCGAAAATCATCCCCAGAACATTACGAAAAAGACAAACACTGAATACGGAACCCTGTCTGCATCTCACCTTAGGTATAGAACTCTTCCAAACTCGAAACTACAGCCCCACCCCTTCTCCAAAGACAGGATAGAACCCTATATCAAACCCTCAATGCCGGGAAGGAAGGGGAGGGGAGGAACTCTCCCTCCCTTGCTCGCCCACCCTCAGGGCGACTCGTTCTCTGTTTGGAGACATCCAGCCGAGGGACATCACGTAAATCATCCCCAGACCGTTACGAAAAAGACAAAAACTGAATACAGAACCCTGTCTGCATCTCACCCTAGATATAGAACACTTCCAAACTCTAAACTCCAGCCACACCCCTCCTCCAAAGACTGGATAGAACCCTATATCAAACTCTCAATGCCGGGCAGGGGGGAGGGGACGAGCTCTCACTCCCTCGCTCGCCCACCCTCAGGGCGATTTGTTCTCCGTTTGGAGACATTCAGCAAAGGGACATCCCGTAAATCATCCCCAGACCATTACGAAAAAGACAAAAACTGAATACGGAACCCTGTTTGCATCTCACCCTAGGTATAGAACTCTTTAAAACTCTAAATTACAGCCTTAACCCTCCTCCGAAGACTGGATAGAACCCTATATCAAACCCTCAATGCCGGGCAGGGAGGGGAGGGGATATGCTCTCACTCCCTCGCTTGCCCGCCCTCAGTCGACTCGTTCTCTGTTTGGAGACATCCAGCCGAGGGACATCACGTAAATCATCCCCAGACCATTACGAAAAAGACAAACACTGAATACAGAACCCTGTCTGCATCTCTCCCTAGGTATAGAACTCTTTAAAACTCTAAACTACAGCCTTACCCCTCCTCCGAAGACTGGATAGAACCCTATATCAAACCCTCAATGCCGGGCAGGGAGGTAATGGGAGAAACTCTAATTCCCTCGCTCGCTCGCCCTCTGGGTGATTCGTTCTCCATTTGGAGACATCCAGGAAAAGGACATCCCGTAAATCATCCCCAGACCATTACGAAAAAGACAAACACTGAATACAGAACCCTGTCTGCATCTCACCCTAGGTATAGAACTCTTTTAAACTCTAATCTACATCCTTACCCCTCCTCCAAAGACTGGATAGAACCCTTTATCAAACCCTAAATGCTGGGCAGGGAGGTAATGGGAGGAACTCTAACTCCCTCGCTCGCCCACCCTAAGGGCGGCTCATTCGCTGTTTAGAGACATCCAGCCAAGGGACATCACGTAAATCATCCCCAGACCATTACGAAAAAGACAAAAACTGAATACGGAACACTGTCTGCATCTCACCCTAGGTATAGAACTCTTTTAAACTCTAAACCACAGCCCCACCCCTCCTCCAAAGACTGGATAGAAGCCTATATCAAACCCTCAATGCCGGGCAGGGAGGGGAGGGGATATGCTCTCACTCCCTCGCTTGCCCACCCTCAGTCGACTCGTTCTCTGTTTGGAGACATCCAGCTGAGGGACATCACGTAAATCATCCCCAGACCCTAACCCTAACCCTAACCCTAACCCTAACCCTAACCCTAACCCTAACCCTAACCCTAACCCTAACCCTAACCCTAACCCTAACCCTAACCCTAACCCTAACCCTAACCCTAACCCTAACCCTAACCCTAACCCTAACCCTAACCCTGTCTGCATCTCACCCTAGGTATGGAACTCTTTTAAATTCTAAACTACAGCCCCACGCCTCCTCCAAAGACTGGATAGAACCCTATATCAAACCCTCAATGCCGGGCAGGGAGGGGAGGGGAGGAACTCTCACTCCCTCGCTCGCCCACCCTAAGGGCGATTCGTTCGCTGTTTGGAGACATCCAGCCAAGTGACATCCCGTAAATCATCCCCAGACCATTACGAAAAAGACAAACAATGAATACAGAACCCTGTCTGCATCTCACCCTAGGTATAGAACTCTTTTAAACTCTAATCTACATCCTTACCCCTCCTCCGAAGACTGGATAGAACCCTATATCAAACCCTCAATGCCGGGCAGGGAGGGGAGGGGATATGCTCTCACTCCCTCGCTTGCCCGCCCTCAGGCGACTCGTTCTCTGTTTGGAGACATCCAGCCGAGGGACATCACGTAAATCATCCCCAGACCATTACGAAAAAGACAAAAACTGAATACGGAACCCTGTTTGCATCTCACCCTAGGTATAGAACTCTTTAAAACTCTAATCTACATCCTTACCCCTCCTCCGAAGACTGGATAGAACCCTTTATCAAACCCTAAATGCTGGGCAGGGAGGTAATGGGAGGAACTCTAACTCCCTCGCTCGCCCACCCTAAGGGTGGCTCATTCGCTGTTTGGAGACATCCAGCCAAGGGACATCACGTAAATCATCCCCAGACCATTACGAAAAAGACAAAAACTGAATACGGAACACTGTCTGCATCTCACCCTAGGTATAGAACTCTTTTAAACTCTAAACTACAGCCCCACCCCTCCTCCAAAGACTTGATAGAACCCTATATCAAACCCTCAATGCCGGGCAGGGAGGGGAGGGGAGGAACTCTCCCTCCCTTGCTCGCCCACCCTCAGGGCGACTCGTTCTCTGTTTGGAGACATCCAGCCAAGGAACATCACGTAAATCATCCCCAGAACGTTACGAAAAAGACAAACACTGAATACAGAACCCTGTCTGCATCTCTCCCTAGGTATAGAACTCTTTAAAACTCTAAACTACAGCCTTACCCCTCCTTCGAAGACTGGATAGAACCCTATATCAAACCCTCAATGCCGGGCAGGGAGGTAATGGGAGAAACTCTAATTCCCTCGCTCGCTCGCCCTCTGGGTGATTCGTTCTCCATTTGGAGACATCCAGGAAAGGGACATCCCGTAAATCATCCCCAGACCATTACGAAAAAGTCAAACACTGAATACAGAACCCTGTCTGCATCTCACCCTAGGTATAGAACTCTTTTAAACTCTAATCTACATCCTTACCCCTCCTCCGAAGACTGGATAGAACCCTTTATCAAACCCTAAATGCTGGGAAGGGAGGTAATGGGAGGAACTATAACTCCCTCGCTCGCCCACCCTAAGGGCGGCTCATTCGCTGTTTGGAGACATCCAGCCAAGGGACATCACGTAAATCATCCCCAGACAATTACGAAAAAGACAAAAACTGAATACGGAACACTATCTGCATCTCACCCTAGGTATAGAACTATTTTAAACTCTAAACCACAGCCCCACCCCTCCTCCAAAGACTGGATAGAAGCCTATATCAAACCCTCAATGCCGGGCAGGGAGGGGAGGGGATATGCTCTCACTCCCTCGCTTGCCCACCCTCAGTCGACTCGTTCTCTGTTTGGAGACATCCAGCTGAGGGACATCACGTAAATCATCCCCAGACCATTACGAAAAAGACAAACACTGAATACAGAACCCTGTCTGCATCTCACCCTTGGTATAGAACACTTCCAAACTCTAAACTCCAGCCACACCCCTCCTCCAAAGACTTGATAGAACCCTATATCAAACGCTCAATGCCGGGCAGGGAGGTAATGGGAGGAACTCTAACTCCCTCGCTCGCCCGCCCTCAGGGCGACTCGTTCTCTGTTTGGAGACATCCAGCAAAGGGACATCCTGTAAATCATCCCCAGACCATTACGAAAAAGACAAACACTGAATACGGAACCCTGTCTGCATCTCACACTAGGTATAGAACTCTTTTAAACTCTAAACTACAGCCTTACCCCTCCTCCGAAGACTGGATAGAACCCTATATCAAACGCTCAATGCTGGGCAGGGAGGTAATGGGAGGAACTCTAACTCCCTCACTCACCCGCCCTAAGGGCGACTCGTTCGCTGTTTGGAGACATCCAGCCAAGGGACATCACGTAAATCATCCCCAGACCATTACGAAAAAGACAAAAACTGAATACGGAACCCTGTCTGCATCTCACCCTAGGTATAGAACTCTTTTAAACTCTAAACTACAGCCCCACGCCTCCTCCAAAGACTGGATAGAACCCTATATCAAACCCACAATGCCGGGCAGGGAGGGGAGGGGAGGAACTCTCCCTCCCTTGCTCGCCCACCCTCAGGGCGACTCGTTCTCTGTTTGGAGACATCCAGCCGAGGGACATCACGTAAATCATCCCCAGACCATTACGAAAAAGACAAACACTGAATACAGAACCCTGTCTGCATCTCACCCTAGGTATAGAACACTTCCAAACTCTAAACTCCAGCCATACTCCTCCTCCAAAGACTGGATAGAACCCTATATCAAACTCTCAATGCCGGGCAGGGAGGGGAGGGGACGAGATCTCACTCCCTCGCTCGCCCACCCTCAGGGCGATTTGTTCTCCGTTTGGAGACATTCAGCAAAGGGACATCCCGTAAATCATCCCCAGACCATTACGAAAAAGACAAAAACTGAATACGGAACCCTGTTTGCATCTCACCCTAGGTATAGAACTCTTTAAAACTCTAAACTACAGCCTTACCCCTCCTCTGAAGACTCGATAGAACCCTATATCAAACCCTCAATGCCGGGCAGGGAGGTAATGGGAGAAACTCTAATTCCCTCGCTCGCTCGCCCTCTGGGTGATTCGTTCTCCATTTGGAGACATCCAGCAACGGGACATCCCGTAAATCATCCCCAGACCATTACGAAAAAGACAAACACTGAATACAGAACCCTGTCTGCATCTCACCCTAGGTATAGAACTCTTTTAAACTCTAATCTACATCCTTACCCCTCCTCCGAAGACTGGATAGAACCCTTTATCAAACCCTAAATGCCGGGCAGGGAGGTAATGGGAGGAACTCTAACTCCCTTGCTCGCCCACCCTAAGGGCGGCTCATTCGCTGTTTGGAGACATCCAGCCAAGGGACATCACGTAAATCATCCTCAGACCATTACGAAAAAGACAAAAACTGAATACGGAACACTGTCTGCATCTCACCCTAGGTATAGAAGTCTTTTAAACTCTAAACCACAGCCCCACCCCTCCTCCAAAGACTGGATAGAACCCTATATCAAACCCTCAATGCCGGGCAGGGAGGGGAGGGGATATGCTCTCACTCCCTCGCTTGCCCACCCTCAGTCGACTCGTTCTCTGTTTGGAGACATCCAGCCGAGGGACATCACGTAAATCATCCCCAGACCATTACGAAAAAGACAAAAACTGAATACAGAACCCTGTCTGCATCTCACCCTTGGTATAGAACACTTCCAAACTCTAAACTCCAGCCACACCCCTCCTCCAAAGACTGGATAGAACCCTATATCAAACGCTCAATGCCGGGCAGGGAGGTAATGGGAGGAACTCTAACTCCCTCGCTCGCCCGCCCT